>NW_019394212.1:0-3279 GCF_000648675.2 Cimex lectularius
GAGAGAGAGAGAGAGAGAGAGAGAGAGAGAGAGAGAGAGAGAGAGAGAGAGAGAGAGAGAGAGAGAGAGAGAGAGAGAGAGAGAGGAAATAAACGCGAAATAATCGCAAATAGGCGCTTCCGGATGTTAAACCAGCACGACCAATCCGAATATTTGGTGTAGTCTATTTAAGCGCCTTGCTAACAAATTTGTACATATATATTTTGGGATCTTCTTCCGTACAGGAGAGCTTATAGATATATTTTTGAACTGTGAATTCGACAAAATTCACCGACATACTTTATAACAGTACATCATAATTTATACAAAATACTGAGTGAGAGAGAGAGATAGAGAGAGAGGGAGAGGGGTGATAGAGGGGGTGGGAGGGGTAGGGAGGGGGAGAGAGAGAGAGAGAGAGAGAGAGAGAGAGAGAGAGAGAGTGAGTGAGAGAGAGAGATTCTTTTATTTAAAAATTTTGGTCGCAAACGACATCCCTCACAATTAACGAGAAAATTACCGTGCCAGTAATTAAAAAGATAACACTAATAGCCGGGGAAGAAAAATAAGGAAATGTAATATTTCAATATATACAAAGACGTAGAGTAGAGGACAGTTTGAGAGGAAACAAACGTATTGATTCAAAAAGCGAAAAGTGAGGCAAACATTTTACAGAAGCATTCAACTCTTCCAACTGTCTAGAATTACACCTAAAACCAACATATTATAAATTACCAATAAGATAATCAACGAATTCAACGGCTGTTCGCCGCGCCTCGTTTTGTCTACTGTTGCTTAAAAGGTTTCTTTATTTTTAATTTTTAGGTTTATTCGTTATTTTATGTACGTCGAAAAAGACTCGATTTCCAAACTGATGAATAATGCATGGAACGTTTTGTCACACTTTTTATTCGGGCGGTTCTCCAAATGGTAATTATGGAAGTCATTGCTGGGGTGATTTTAATTGTTTCCCATCACGGCCAGTGGCAGACCCGACCGTTCAAGTGGAACAAAATGAGGGGCCAGACCATATCACATCGCAATGTACTTCACAACTGGATTAGGAAAACATTTCTAGTTAGTAATTATTCCGTTAAATCGAGTAAAACAGATGAAGGACGCACTGAAATGGATATAGCCTCCAAAGTGCAGTCTTTCCTTTTTTTTAAACTTCTCTATTTAAAACAGAAAATTGAACATTCATTTATAAATAATCTTTAACGGAAATATTAGGAGGCCAGATTGAATCTTCCCAGTCATTCCTTAGAAGAAATATGGAATTTTTGTTCTGCTATCCACCCAAATATCTTGAGAAATTTTATTTATATATTTTTAAATAGATTTCCTTGTGAAAACTTTGATTTACTAAAACTTGCGGTGTCAGAAGGGCTAGGGGCTTTCGAGGAACACGAAGGTTGCTCGTTTATATGATTCTCTGTCAGAACTTTAAGGAAAAGTTAGTGAAAGAACATCAATAAACCAATTTGTTCTTAAAGTGATGAAATGGGTTTCCGTAACGTCACAACTTTAATGTGTACACAAACGTAATTTCTTTACCCCACTTATAAGACTGCTAAAACAATTTCGGAATTAACCAATCACCAAAATGAAATGTTAGCCTAGTCCCACCTTCGATAATTATTTTAAATAAGTCATTCAGAAAAATCTGGTGCATTAATTAAAAAAACTGAAAATTGAAGTAAGTAATTTAAATCCTACTTGAGTATAAAGTTTTTTTTAAAGGAAGCCTATTAAAAGGTTCTTAACTAAACAGCAATTAATCAAATCTTTTGGAATATTTCAGTGTTCGATCTAACACTATAAATGGAGAAATCTAGACTACAAGAAGATGGAAAGAAAAACATGCTTATCTATTTTTTGTGTGTATGTGTGTGTGTGTGTGTGTGTGTGTGTGTGTGTGTGTGTGTGTGTGAGAGAGAGAGAGAGAGAGAGAGAGAGAGAGATAGAGTGAGAGTGAGAGTGAGAGAGAGAGAGTGAGAGTGAGTGAGTGAGTGAGTGAGAGAGAGTGNGGCTAATCTATCCCAATCAGTCTAGTTTTTTTTTTGGGGGGGGGCATCCGACAGCTTGGTCATTACCCATATACCCCGAGGAGTATATGCGCGAAATATAAGGCCGCACGTTCAATACGCATTCACACGTGACGAGCGGGACTTGAACCCATGACCTCCGGATTCCAGATTCGAAAAAATAATAAATCAATTAAAATAATAAGTTTGCTTAGTAGGACCAACTAAAGTTGGTCGTTGTCGGTGATGTGATCCTCAATATTTCGATGCACAGCAGACTTTTCCTTGTTAAGGTACTGGTTACAGTCTACATTGAAACAGTTCATAATAAACCTTAGTAATTTTGTTGTATTCAAAACCTGTTTTCCTTTAATTTTATTTGCAGGGTTTTGGTTCTATATGAAAATCAGTACGAATAAAAAATTATTATCTTATATATTTATTTCTATTCTTATATTATATTAAGTATATTATATTCTTATATTATTCTATTCTTACCTATTATCAAAAATTATTATTTTAAATGACTGTAATTAAAGCTGTCAATGGTCTGAACTCATCTTTATGACATTATAAATGCGTGCGGGTGTGTATATATTGGTTTTAGGTGGTCTTATTAAGCAAAGTAATTATTTTAGTTGATTTATTATTTTTTATGCCAAGTCGATTGAGTTGTAAAATTAGTGTGACGAGCGGGACTCGAATCCGGAGGTCATGGGTTCTAGTCCCGCTCGACACACTAATTTTTCAACCCAACCGACGTTGCATCCAAAATTTATGACATTAATTCACTCATTCGATATCAGGTTGTGTACAAGAAAAAACCTTGATTTTTAATTTTGCCTTGTTTTAATTACCTTGCTTACTGTTAATTATTACCTTCTTTAAGGTAGTTGTAATGTACTACAAATTATAAAAAAATTTTTTTAAAAGAGATTTACTGACAACAAAAGACATCCTCATAAGATCAAATAGCAAATCAGTCTAAAAACCTAAAAAGCATCCATAACCTTGGGAAAGCATAATAAAACAACAATATCTTGGCTGCCAGGACTTTTATTAAAGAAATTTTATTTGCGATAACATGATCAAATCCCTCCATCTCAGAATGGGTCTACACAAAGCAAATCAACTCTAATAATGAACAAACTCTAGAGTGCCAGACATAAACTCATGATTAAAGAACCCTCGTAAAAACTAGCGAACCCATTACTACGCGTAGACAGGGTAGTAACTGTACACTGAGCACGGAGCTTTGTACACACATGTATAT